>NW_028189529.1:332500-336499 GCF_048542155.1 Nylanderia fulva
AATTTTTAAAAAAAAAAAAAAGGGAAAAAAATTTTTTTTCCAAAAAAGGTAGGGCCCCCCCTTTTTTTATAAACCCTTTTTTTTTCCCCCCCCCAAAAAAAAAAAAAAATTTAAATTTAAAGGGAAAAAAAAAAATTTTAAAAAAATTTTTTTTTAAAAAAAAAAAAAACCCCCAAAAAAAAAAAAAAAAAAAATTTTTAAAAGGAAACCCCAAATTTTTAAAAAAAAAATATGGGAAAAAAATTAAAAAATATTTTGGAAATTTTAAAAAATTTTTTTTTTTTTTTTAAAATTTTTTTCTTTGGTTCCTTTTTTTTAAAAAAAGGGAAAAAAAAAAACCCCCCCAAAAAAAAAATTTTTTTTTAAAAAAAAACCCTTTTTGTTTTTAAAAAAACCCCTGATTTAAAAAAATTTTTTTCCCCTTTTAAAAAATTTTTTTTTCATTTTTGGGGGGGGAAATTTTAAAAAAAAAAATTTTTGGGTTTTTGGGGGGGTTTTTTTTTTTAAAAATTTTTTGGGGAAAAAAAAATTTTTTAAAAAAAAAAATAAAAGGGGAAAAAAGTTTTCCCTTTAAAAAAAAATTTTTTTCCCGGGGGGGGGGGCCCCAAAATTTTTAAACCCTTTTTTCCCCAAAAAAATTTAAAAAAAAAAAAATTTTTTGGGGAAAAAAAAAAATTTTAAAAAAAACCCCCCGGGTTTTTAAAAAAAAATTTTTTTTAAAAAAAATTTTTTTTTTTTTTCCAAAAGGGTTTTTGGGCCCCCCCAAAAAAAAAAGGGGGGTTTTTTTTTTTAAAAAATTTTTAAAAAAAAAAAAAAAAACCCAAAAAAAAAAAAACTAAAAAAAATTTTTTTTTTCCCCCGGGGAAAAATTTTTGTTCCCAAAAAAGGGTTTTAATTTGGGGGGTTTTTTAAAAATTTTTTAAAAAAAAATTAAAAATTTTTTTTTGGGGGCTTTCCCAAAAAAAAAATTTTTTTTAAAAAAAAACCAAAAAACCCCCCCTTTTTAAAAAAAAGGGGGGTTTTTTTGGGGGGGGCCCCCCCCTTTTTTTTTTTTTTTTTTTTAATTTTCCCGGGGCCCCGGGGGGCCCGGGGTTTTTTTTTTTTTTTTCCCCCTTTTTTTTTTTTTTAAAATTTTTTTAAAATTTTTAATTTTGGGGGGTTTTTTGCTTTTTGGGGGGAAAAAACCAAAAACCCCGGAGGGGAAAATTTGGGGGGGGAAAAAAAAGGGGGGTTTTTTTAAAAAAGGGGGGAAAAAAAGGGGGGGCCCCAAAAAAAGGGAAAAAAAAAAAAAAAAATTTTAAAAAAAAAAAAAAAAAACCCAAAAAAGGGAAAAAAAGGAAATTTTTTAATTTTTTTTTCCCTTTTTTTTAAAAAAAAGGGTTTTTTTTGGAAATTTTTAAAAAATTTAATTTTTTTTTTTTCCCCAAATTTTTTTTTTAAAAAAAAGGGAAAAAAAAATTTTTTTTTTTTTAAAAAAAAAAAAGGTTTGGGGGGCGGGGCCCCCTTTTTTTAAAATTTTAAAAAAAAGGGAATTTTTTAAAAAAAAAAGGGGAAAAAAAAATTTTTTTGGGTTTTTTTTTCCCCCCCAAAAATTTTTTAAAAAATTCCCCAAATTTTTTTTTTTGGGGGGAAAAAAAGGGGAAAATGGAAAAAAAATTTTTCGGGGGAAAAAAAAAAGGGGAAAAATTTTTCCCAAAAATTTAAAAAAGGGGAAAAACCCCCCCCCTTTTTTTTTGGCTTTAAAAAGGAAAAAAATTAAAAATTTTTTTTTAAAGGGTTTCCAAAAAAAATAAAAAAACCCTTTGAATTAAAAATTTTTCCCCAAAAAAAAAATTTTAAAAAAGGAATTGAAAAAAGGGGGGGGGGGGGAAAAAAAGGGGGGGGGGGGAAAAAAAAGAGAAAAAATTTTTTTTGGGAAAAAAAAAATTTCCCCTTTTAAAAAAAAAAAAAAAAAAAAAAAATTTTTAAATTTTAAACCGGTTTTTTTGGAAAAATTTTTTTAAAAAAAACGTTCTTGGGGAGTTCCTTCGAGGATGACGGATTCATGGAAAAACCTCTTCCCCCCTCTTGTCGAAGACCTTCAAAATACCGGGAATTGTGATAAAGGATACTAGGACATTAGTAGAATACTGGAAATCGATTGGGTTCAGATGGCGAATCGCTCGGTAACTTGTAGCAGCAGCTCGGGGTAGAGCAGGAATATTCATCAGAGCCTTAGAGTCGACGTTGGAATGTGCGGATAATCGATGGGTTTCAGGATGGCAATTTGCTCAGAAAACCTGGGCAGGAAGCTTAAAATAGAGCATGGATATTCGTTCGGAATCCTGGAATCGATAGTAATGCACATAGATCTGAAGTAGTCCCACGTTGGACGCCAAATGTTTTGTCCCTAGACTTCATCCATAAGCATCCCCGGGAAATCATCGTCAAAGGAATTGACATTGCGAGCAGCGAGTTGTCAGGATGGAAAAAATGAGCAAATGGACCTTCTACGAATTCGGATTGTGTTGAACGACTGCGAGAACGCGATGATGAGATTCGCAGGATGCAGCAGAGAGAGAGAGAGAGGAGAGAGAGAGAGAGAGAGAGAGAGAAAGAGAGAAGCTTTGCAGGATGCAGCAAAGAGTTCAACATCAATTAATACAGCTAAGTCCCTCAATAATAGAGCACTATAATCCGAATTAAGTTATGAATTTAAATCCGATGGTTGTGTTCCCTTGCGAAAATTCTTGTCTCCATCTGATCTGTTAGCGCAGGCTAACGTAAGGATTCTTGCAAGACTATAGCTTTAGCAGCTGCTTAAAAGGGAAAGCGCGGTCAGTTTTAGTTGGAACTTTTAAAAAAGAACGATCAATTGGAATGATCTTCTTGTGAAAAGGCATTTCAGAAATTGAAACAGAGATTAATCTCTTCGCCAATTTTATCTTTCCCAAAGGGAACAAGGCCAATTAATTTTGGATACAGCTCGGTAAGAAATAATGGTCGAATCGACGTCGATTCGTTGTCGAATTGATGTCGAATCGATGACAATTTGACCAATCATTTCTCACTGGGAGATGCTTCGAATCATGGAATAGGTTGCAGTTTATCACAAGTTCAGGATGGAATGGAGAAGGTCATCGCTTATTCAGTCGAGTCTTAAGTAAGGTAGAGAAGAATTATTGTATAACACGTCGGGGGATTATGGTATCTGTGAAGTCTTTCCATCATTATTTATATGGAAGAAGTTCCAGATTCGGACGGAATTCATATTTCTTTGAAATGGCTCTTATTGTTTAGAAATTTGGAAAGATAATTGGCTCGTTGGTTAGAAAGATTACAACAATACAGTTCGAAATAATTCATCGGAAGAGACAACTACATCAGAATGCTGATGGTTGTCAAGACGCTTTTGTTCAGAACTTGGTTGTGTTTATTGTGCAAAAGTGGAATTAAAAGAGATTTTATTGTTCAAATAATTCTGGGAGAAGATAGCTTAGAAGATAGCGTAGTAGGCAAATGGAAGATCCGTTATTTTAATGTTTCTACGAGGGAAAGAGATAAATGAACGTCCTAATTTACAGGAAATTAATAGAGATATTTCCGCAAAAATCTGTTGGTCTTCTTCAAAAAATGAAGCTACAGCTGCTTCCCCTGCTGAATTGTATTTCGCACGAGACTTAAGACTACCTTTGAATTTGCTTGAGAGAGTCCTTCAGTAGATGAAAGGATAGTTTTTTCAAAGGATATGTGCAGAAATGAGGGGGAAGTCAGTATTCGCAGAAGTGTTAGGCAGCGTTTGAATTTTCCAATCTCTTGTTCTAAAATTCGATATGACCAGAAGGCTAGGAAAATTAATTTTGATGTTGTTTAGGATGTTTGGTTGTACAATCCTCGTAGAATAAAAGGGTAATTTCCTAAATTGCAAAGCAATTGGGAGAGATCCTATTAAAAAATAATTAAGCAGCTTAATGAAAATTTCTTCAGACCCATTTTTTCATTACGGTAATAGGGAAATTT
>NW_028189530.1:0-20149 GCF_048542155.1 Nylanderia fulva
TTTGTGATTTCTAAACCCGTCTCGACTTTTGACGGTAAAAACAAAACAAAAAATTTCCATCTGACGCAAACTGACATGAAAACCTCCAAAACAACTCAAATAGAAGAAAAACGCATTGTGAAAAGGAAAAAACGGGTATTGTTCAAAAATCCGAACACTCTTCTTTTTTGGGGACAAAAAATGAACTCTCGCGAAATTCTAAAAAGCATTGCTCATCAAATGCCAGACATTTGGACTACAGCCGACAGAGTTCCGGGGTGTGGACGAGGTCGAGGCTTTCGCGCAAACCGAAAATCCCGATCGACCTAAACATTGGATCCCTTTACCCGTGAAACGGCAACGCCCTACTCGACAGCTACGGTTTAAAACCCCCTTTGTATCCAGGATTTCCATCCGACTTCGACAAAACTCCATCATCCATCGTTGGAATACAAAATTACAAAAATTTTTTCTAAGACTTGCGGACAAACTGCTGTTATTTTTATTTTTATTTGTAGCGGCTATAATTTAAATCAGTTTCTCGTCTTTTTCCGAGATTGTAATATAACGATCTTTTAATCATACACTTATTTCGAAAAATTTTACTACAAAAAAGCAAGCGAATCATAACAATATATAATATGAATTTTAGTAATAATAAATAATTTTGTTCTGTAAAAAATATTTAAATATAATCATATTTGTACTTTTAAAACCATTGTTCAATTTCCTTTCACTATCCTCTTTTCCAGAAATTTTCTCAACATCCATGTTTCTGTTTACCTTCATTAAGCAGCGAGTGTATTTAAAATAAAATTTTATCTGACATCTTTTCAACAATAAGCATTCTTCTAATCTACATGTATGCATTATTTTATATCGCGACCCGATGTCGGAATGCTCGCCAGTACAAATAGTTTGCGTGTTCTTTTTTTATTACCCTACGGCATATGTCAGTCTACTACCTGCCACCGATCCACGCGTCGACCGCATGACGCTTTTCTTGGCTCAAATGTTTTTACCCCACCCCGTCCCAATATCGACCATTTTGATGTCGACGAGCTATACCTTGACCATACGTATACTCCGAACCCCCCATAGATACCGACCTACCCTTACGCAAACTATAATTAGCCTTAATACATTCATCTGAATTTCTACTAGACTAGCTACGATCCTTCGTTTAGCTCAACATACTAAGACCCTGCCTCGGAAACACGAAGGCCCCAGATTCAAATCCAGAGGAAATCAGAAAAAATAAAAAAAAAATATAAAAAAATCTCATCCCCACGTTTCGGGGCCAGTCGCCATTTTTTTTTCCCCAACACCCTCTCCCCCTACACCCACACTCGGAAAAACCAGACCCGGTGGTGGGGGAAAGATAAGATAAGACACGGCGCCAGAACGGGTCGGTGGTGGGGGTTTGTTTTGACGGGCCATAGTGCCCACTATACTACTCACGTGTATGCTTGTTCATAAAAGAGGTCTTGGACATGAAAAATGCAGTATATGAAATGATTCGAGATTAGCACGCGGTTGCAACAACGATATATTCGCACGTGATTAAATAGCCTTATAAACAAGTTTTAATAAACAGACAAAGATGCTAAGAGTGTCTGCATGTCGGCATATTTTGCTTGCATGCTCTTATTTTATAAATAATACACAGACAAGGACTACTTATTTCGAGATGAAACAACTAACTTTCATTTTAATATATCTATTTATTTTTTTATTTTTATACTTATATATATTTTTCGCGCTATGAAATTATTAATGACGTAGCTGATTAATTTTTAATCTAAAAGTGGAAAGAATCTTGGCGAATTGAGCGTTAAAGTCCGAATTTAAAATTTAAAGAATTTATATTACAAAAGTAATATGTAAAATTACAATATACCATATAAATAATGAAACATTCTAATATTTTCATTATTATCTTGTAACTTACATTTATTATTATGTAATTATACGTGTTTTTATATAATATATTGCATATCCTTTTACGAGAAACGATGATAATTTTGAGAAGCTTCGTGCATCTTAAATATCATCTCCCCTCTTTTTACATGGTTCCTTTTTTATTTTTATCATCAAAAATCAATTATCATTTATGTAATTTACATAATTTTGTGTAACATATACATATTTTTTACAGTATACGCACGCTCGATGTATTCAATTGTGTAATGTTTATGAATCTTGTGTTTTCCTTGCAAAACTACATTATTCGCTTTGACCAACGAAAATACTCTAATTATTGCATGAATAATTTTTCGTAACAATTATTCAATATTTTAAACTCTCAAGAATTTCTATCATTAATATTAGGAATTTTTCAATATATGTTATATGCGATTTCCAACATTTTATATAATAAATTTCGTGATATTACTACAATTTAATGTCCATTACGACAAAAATATTGCAATTTACAATGAAAGCCTTATTCGGCACAAATTTTCTCCGCAAATGTAACAATTTATTATTTTACGATTGTGTGGACAAATAATACGTATTTATTGTTGGTGTTTTCGATTGCGATATAATTGTATCGAATTCTCAGATAAGAAAAGTCAGCAGTGAAAGTGTAAAATTGCCCTCCATAAGGGATTTGTTTTTTAAAATCCCCCAATTTTTTTATTTAAAAAAATTTTCCGGAAACAATATATTTAAAATATAAAAGGGGGGATTTTTGGGGCTTTTTAAAATCCCGGGGGATTTTTTTTAAACCCCTAAAGGGAACCCCATGGTAATAAATTTTAAACCCAAAAAAATTTAAAAATAAAACAAAAATTTTTTTTTTTTTAAGAACCCCAAATTTTTTAAAAAAATTTTCTTTTGAAATATATTTTAAACCCAAAAAATTTTTAAATTTTTTAAAAAGTTTTACAAGGTTTTGTAAAAATAAAAATAAATTTAAAAAGTATAAACGGGGAAAAAGGCCAATCCCCGGATGACAAAGCTTATCCAACGAAACTAAATAATTTTTTTAAAAAAAAAGGGGAAAAAACCAAAAATTTTTTTTAAACTGCCGGCCCAAAATTTTAAAAATTTTCCTTTTTTAGGTTTATTTAATATTTTTTTAAAAAAATTAAATTTTTTTTCGTTAGGAAAAACCCCCTTTTCCTTCCCCCCCTTTTTCTTTTTTAATTTTTTTTTAATTAGAGCCTTTTTAAAACTCTTATATTGAAACACGTGGGTTTTAAAAAAAGCGTTTGTTTTTTTTAAAAAATATATAAACCAAAAAAAGTATAGAATCAAAAGGGTCAATAGCTCACTGGGAAAAGCATTTTGCCCGGCAAGGGGAAAGGGCTCGGGTTCGATTTCCCCATTCCCGCAAAATTTTTGGGTCTATATTTTTTTTTTGGCCCCATTTATTTTTTTCCGTGGGGGGTTAAAAAAAAGGGATTAAATTAAAACTCAAAATAAAGAGTTATTTTTTATTTTTAAAAACTTGGGCCCTGTCCAAGTAAAAAATTTTGGGGCCTTTTTCACCGGGATTTTAAATTTTAACGAAAAATTTTTTAGTTTCGTTAGGATAAAACCCTTTTCCCCTCCCATTTGGGTTTTTTTTGCCCGTTTTTTACGGGTTTAAATTTTTTAAATTTTTTATTATTTTTAACCCCTTTTTGACTGCCAGCATTTTTTTTTAAAAATTGGTTTTTTTTCTAAAAAATTTTATTATATAAGTAACAAAACACATTGTACCCCAATTTCGAATTTTTGGGCATCGAGTTAAAAAAGTCTTTCCCACGGGTCAAAGGGGGAAAACTTAAAAAATTAATAAAAACCTTTTATATGTTTTTAATATATTTAATAATTTTAAGTTTTATTTTTTTAAATTCAATTTTTACTTTAAGAAAACGAAACTGGGGCTTTTTCCCGGGTTTCCAAACCCGCCCGGGGGCCGACACCCGCCCGCCACTTGAGGTTTATGGGCCGAAGGGGGCCCAAAGCACAAAAAATAAGCGATCCCGGGCCCCGCCCCACCCCCATTCCCCCAGAGGGCCCCAAATACAGGGCCCCGGCGTTACCCCCACCACAACCGTTTTGTGGAGTGGGGGAAAACCGCCGGCAGGGTATATAAGCCTGCCCCACGGATGACCCGGCACCAGTCCTGTTCCGGACACCTGGGGCCCGGGCAACGGGTTTTTTTTTTACCCGGGGGTTTTTCTCGGTTTTGGGCCCTCCTACCTTTAGTATGGGGGGAAAAGGGGTTTTCTCGTTGTTACGCCCGGGTTTTCCCCGGTTTTTTCGGTCTCTTCCTGCTTATAAAAAGGGGTGAGGGGTTTTCCCTCGTCATTACCCCGGGGTTTTTTTTTTTTTTTTTTCCCCGGTTTCCGGTCTTTTCCCCGCTACAAGCTAAAAACGCCTCCGTCCCACCAATCTCTAATTTATACCGGGAAATTTGAAATTTTTTCCGGAAACCGCACGGGCTAAAAAACCCCCTTCCGCATTTTGTTTATACGGGTAGTCAATAAGTTTCTCTTTTTAAAGGCTTTATGCCAAAAACTTTTGGGGTTTATACCGATAGTCAATAATTTCTCTTTTTAAGGGGTTTTTATGCCAACAAACATTTTGTTTTACCGAGTAGTAAATTTAAGTTTTCTATTTGGGGCTTTATCCCAAACAAACATTTTTGTTTACTTGTTTCTTTTTGAAAAAACCCCAAAGCATTTTTAAATAAGGAAAAGCGAGTTTAAAATCTCCCCCTTCCTCTCAATCCGGGAACCCGGGCGACCATCCGCGGCGTGGGGAAAGGTAAAACCTTTTCCCTGGCCCCCAAAACCAAGGTTTCCCAGTGGAGACCCCGGGACTCGCTTAAGCCTCCAATGCCCCGCGGGGGGAAATAAATTATAAAAATCCAAGCTAGGGCCTTGGCCAAAAACACGGAATCGAAAACCCAAGGAATTTTAACAGGTCCGCCGACGCCTCCCCCAAATTTTTTCGGGAAAAAACCCCCGGGCCGCTATTTTGAAACTAACCTACCTGTCCCCACTACCCAAAGTCGAAAGGGGCCCCCGGGAAGCCCAAAACCAAAGACGAAAAAGCAAAACCACCCCGACACCTGTTAAACCGGGCCCCAGGATCGGGATCAAAATCCGAAAAGGGGGGGCCCAAATTCGGGGGCAAGGCCCCCCTGGCACCTCAAAGGGGTAGGGAAGAGCTGTGGGGGGGGTTTTAGGGAAAAAAACACCCAAAGCCCAGGGTGTTGGGGGGCTCCCAAAACTTTACGGGAGACCCCCTTTTTTGTTGGTTTAACCCGAAAACATCCGCATCCCTTTTTTAAGCCAGCGGGCCATTTTCCCCCAAGGGGCTTTTTCCGCCAGAAAACCCCCTTAAAAAAGCGGGTAGGGGGGGGACAGATAAAAAAGGACATCCGGGGGACGTCAAAAAACCCCCTAAAAAAGCCCCTTCCAAAAGTACCCCAAAACCGGGGGGGGTTCTGACCATAAATTTGGCGGCGGGCCCCCGGGGGATTTAAACCCCAAACCCCAAATGGAAACAGCTCTACGAAAACTGGATCCGGAGTACCAATTTGTACATTTTTTCGGGGGACTTGCTCAGCGTCGGGGATCCCCCTAGCCCAAACCCCCGAATAAAAAGGCCGACCGCCGGGGGAAAGGAACGAAAAAAGGGACTGCCGCAAAGCCCCCCCCGGTTCGTAGCTTCCGGGGCCCACAGTCGGGGGAAATGTTGTTTGGGGGTGCCAAGAACGAGGACATCCCCCTTTGGAAACTGCCACGCCCCTCCAAAAAAATTTCTTCTCCGAGATGTGGAAAAGGACGGGGCCTAAACCCCGGGGGACGGGCCCCCCCCCCGACGGGAAACGGGGTGCCCCCCGGGGGAAGACGTCGGGGGGCCGGCGTCCAGCCCGATCGACCTAAAATAAAAACCCGAGACCCCCACCCCCGGATCCAGGACCCCGGAAAACCCTTTTGGGGGGGCCCCCTCCTCGATTCCGGCTCGGGAGATCTCATTCGAAAACGTTTGGAAACGGGCCCGCCGAACCCAACCGAAACCCCGTCAAAGGGCCCCAGATCTAAAGGGGCGCCCAATTACGCCTGGCCGAGGGGACCCAGTCCCCATTGCCGAACCATCGAAGAAACGGTGGGTTTTACGAGGGAAATCTTTAACCGCCACCGCTTCTCCTACTACCAAAACTGGACAACGCCGTTTTTTAATAGGCAAGACCCTCTGGGGAAATTAGGATCGAGCTGGGGGGCCCCCGCCGCCCAGCCCTTTTCACCCGAGAAAAAAAACCCAAAGAGGGAAAATCGCGACACCCAGTATCAGCCCGGGAATACCAGCGAGGCGCTAAGCTACGGGGCCTTTTCAAAATAACGAATTTCCCCAAATTCCCAAAATGGGGCCCCGGGGCCCGACCGACAAAGCCCCCCCCCCAAATTCGGCTAAAAAAAGGCCCCCCTTTAAACAACGATATCGGCCCCGTAACCCGGGCCCATGCACCCTTTGATCGCCCAAGAGGTAAAAAAATTTTGGAACCGAAGGAGTCATCGGGGCCCTCCACCAGCGCCTGGAGCTTCCGATAGTGTTTTGGCAAAGAAAAAGGGGCCCCTACCGATTTTGTATAGACTTCCCCCGATTAAACGCGGCCCCCCGAGAAAGAAAAGGCGGGAAAAACCCCCGCCCCTTTTTATCCCCCCTACGAGGCCCACTACTGTCCAGGGTTGGCCCTTTACCCCCGGGGGTTGGCAACCCAAACTAAAACTGGGGGCCCCCCCCCGCAACCCCTTCACTGCCGGGGAAGGGGGTGATGCATTTCCCCGCGTCATGCCATTGGGAAATTGCTTCAGCCCCGGCCACCTTCCAACGGCGGTTTGGGAAAAGTCTGGGAAACCCAAATTTAAAGAGCCACACGTCCTCGCTACTTTTGGGACGACATATTTGTCGCATCCCGTATTTTCGAGGACCCCTGGGCCCAATTGGCCCCGAAGTTTTTTCCCCCGCCTCCGGGGAAGCCCGACTCCGTCTCAACCCAGAAAATGTCATTTTTTTTTTGGCCGGGCCCAAAGGGTCCCGGAAACCCCCGGGCCCTTTTTATCGATCGGAGGGAAACCCGGGGACGGACCCAAAGAAAGTGCAAAGCCACCCCCGTTTGGCCCCTGCCCCAGGGCCCTCCGCGGGGTTTGGGAAATTTTTCAAAGGGGGGTAGCGGAAATGGTCCCGGGGGGCCGGGGGGGATTTTTTTGGCTGGAAAACCTTTTTCCCTTTGGGGCCCGCCCCTTTTTTTTTCCCCCACTTGACCCCCCCCATCCCCCTAAAAAGAGAGGCCCCCGGGGAACCTGGGCAAAAAAGAAGAAAAAACCCCGCTTTTCCGGGAAAAACTAAAACGGCCTTAACCACCGCACCTGTCCTCCCCTTTTCCCAGTTTTTTGGCGAAGATTTTCCCTTACAAAACCGACCCCCGGGCCCCAAAGGGGTTTTTAGGGGCCGTTTTAAACCCCCAACACCTGGGCGAAGGGAGCGGGTTATCGCGTTACCCACCGGCCCTTTCCAAACCCCAGCCGAGAAAATTTAAAAAAGCGCAAACCGAACTAAGTGCTTGGGGGGTGTGGGGGGGTATACGCCCGGATGGGGATTCCCTCGGGGCTACCGATTCACCGTCGTGACCGACCCCCAAGTTTAAGGGGTTCCCCAACAAAATCGAGGCCCCCCCGGGGACGACTACCCCGCTGGAGGGTTTTCGAATTACAACAATATGTTTTCGACACCCCGGTACCCGGCGGGAAACCCCTTAAACCAGGGGGCGATGCCCTCTCCCCCTCCCGGAAAAGTTTTGGGCGGTGCCCCGGGGCCCCGAAAGGGCCGGGTGGAATAAACCGGGAAAACTAGCCGAACGGGAAAAAAAAAAACATCCGACCGATCACCCGGACTAAAAAAAACCAGGATCAACGATTTTTTAACGGCAGTACTCCACGATTGGACTTCCGGGAACACCACCGGGAGCAAGGGAAAGCAGGCGTGCCTACAGACCAACGACCCGCCCGCTTCCATTTGCCGACACCCGGCGCCGGGCCCTGGGCTTTTCCAAAACTTTGGGTCGGGGGGCCCCAGTATATTACTGGCCCGGGAAAGGTTTTCGGGAAATTCCCCGGGTACGCCCCGGGGTGGGGAAATTGGGCCGGGGAAAAAGGGCCCCGGGCCAACAACGCCCGGGCGGGAAAGGATTTGGCCCACCCCTTCCCCCGGGCGCCCCCGGGGGGAAAAAAGCCGCCGTAGACCAAAAAACGGGCCCCCCCTGCCTCTTTTCCACTAGCGGCCATCCCTTTGGCTTTTAAACCATTCAAGACCGGTTCAGAAAAGTGGATCGGAGGGTCCCCCCAAAAAATCCCCCCGTCGTAGCCTTTAGCCCAAAGCACTAAAACCCGACCCCCCAAATTACCGGGGCACGGGGGGGTCCGGTGGGCCCTGGTGTCCGATAACGGGACTAAATTTTTTCGTCGCCCCAACGCTTTAAGGGGCCTTGTAGCCCCCTACGGGATAAAACTTTCGACTTTCCCCCGTGTACCCCCCGAAATCCCAATTTCCATAGAGCGAGCAAACCCGTAGGGTTTAAAAACCCAAGACAGGCCAAAACGTGGGGGCCGGCGGCACAAAGACGGGGACGAGGGGAACCCCCCGCCTTACATTTTCCCATCAAAAACCCCCCCCGACAGGGGCCCCGGCCCCCATCCGGGCCACATCCTCCCCGGGCCCCAGAGCTCGCCCCCCCACCAGAGGATCGACCGGGGAACCCCAACCCACCCACCAAAACCAACCCCCCGCCAACCCATTTTGGGGGGGACGCCACAAGGTGGCCGAATCCACCGTGGGGCCCTCCGGGGCCCCCAAAGAAGCCGTAAAAAAACCTACGGGACAAACGGGCCGACGCCGCGGGGGGCGAACCTCTGGAAAGCGACCAGCATTCCAGCAAGCCAAACGCTTTCAACGCCAAGCGGGCCCCCCGAAGAAACAGCTTTCCCAATGATTTGTCCGGGGGGAAATCGAAACCCCCCGGGAATTTGGGTTGCCCTCAAGGAGGGGCCCGGGACGATGGAACCGCCCCCTTCCATTTCCCGGCCCTAAAAGGCGGCCCTTTCCGAGGGGGGAAAGGGGAAAAACCGTCGGGGCATGGGGAGGGGGCCCAAAGGCCGCCTTTGATTCTTCCACCCGCCATACCTCCCACGCCATCTCGCGGCCCCGGTATCAACCCCCCCCTCCGGCCGAAAAAAATCACCGGGCGTAAGCACGGGCCCCCCCCTACGGGGCCCCCCCAAAGCGCCCCCGCGGCCATCTCCCCGGCCCTCCCCCGAAAACAAACCCCCGCCCCGGGTCGATAATGATACGGGAGGGGTTTTTCTCGTCTTTTAGGGCCGGGGTTTTTCCCCGGGTTTTCCCCGGTTCCTTCCTGCTACACGCGGGCAACGGGTTTTTTTGTTGTTAGGGCCGGGTTTTCCCCGGGTTTCCGGCCTCTTCCGGGAATAAGTTTATACGCCCCGAAACACCATTCTTTTAATTTATCCCGGGGAAAATTTGAAAAATTTTTTCCCGGGGAACCGTCCAGGCTAAAAGCCCCCCGGCATTTTGTTTTTTCCCGGGGAAATAAATTTTTTTTCTCTTTTTAAAAGGTTTATCCAAAAAACATTTTTTTTAACCAAAGTAGCCCAAAAATTTTCTCTTTTTTAAGGCCTTTTCCCAACAAACCTTTTTTATACCGGGGTAGTCAAAAAGTTTCTCTATTTAGGTTTAGGGCCAAAACAAAAATTTTTTTTTACTTGTTTTTTTTTGAAAAAACCCAAAAGCTTTTTTTAATAAGGAAAACCAGCCCCTAAAATTTTCCCCCTCCTCCCGAATCCGGGAACCCGGGCGACGATCCGGGGGCGTGGGGAAAAGGTAAAACCAAACACATATAAATAAATTTTTTTTTAAAAAATAAAGTCAACGATCTCTTATTAAAATTTTACGTTGCATAACCTAATCAAAAAGACAAATAAAAAAATTAAAATTAGATTTTTTTTCCCAATTTTTTTAAATATTTTCATTTTTTTTCTATTAGGAAACCCAAAAGGGGAAATTTTCCCAAAAAAAGGGAACGCGTTTAATTTTTTAAAAATGCAAAATATAATAGTGAAAATAAAGACAATTTAAAATTCAAAAAATTTTTTTTCACGTTTTTTTTTTATTAATTTAATTATTTTTCTATAAAATCCCACCCAATTGTGATAAAAAAAAAATATTTTATATTGTGGGCAAATTTTGGGACCAGGAGGGCCACATCACCCGATCCTCTTTTTGAGTTTCTTTTTTATATTTTTTTATATATAATTTTTTAATCTCAAATTTTTGATTTTACTCAAAAAAAAATGTATTAAATTCGAATAAGTATTTATTTCGAAATACTCCCCAAATTTAAATAATTTTTTTAAAAACAAATTTAAATTGATTTGACCCCGGAAAAAATATTTATTGGTAATAAATTTTTAGGCAGTATTGAAAAAAAAAAATTTATTTTTTAATAATTTTTTTTTAGGGTACAATATTAAAGAGTTAGAAAATCTCGTATTAAAATTCTTTTGTAAAACTGTTTTGTAAATTCAGAGAGCAATATAAAAATCGTTTCAAAGAAACACAAAAAAAAGGGACCTCTTTGAGGTTGGAAAACTTTTTTCCCATTTTTGTTTTTTTCCCTGGGCCCGGGGAAAAAATTTGCTTAAATTAAAATTTTAAATTTTCCCCCCTCTGCGTGAATTTTTTGGCATGTTTGCCGCCCACACTTCGTGGTCCCGTAAAAACGACTTAATTAAGAAAAGGATAGATCCCAAATGCGAAAAAACCCATCCATCTTTTCCACACTGATTTAAACCCCTTTTTCGTTTTTTTTTTAAGGGGGTTAAAAAAAAAGTTGTGACGTTACCTTTTTAAGCGCCGTCCCCAAGGGGGAAAAAGCCCGATCGGGGTAGGGCCCGGGGACCTGGAGCGCCCCTCACTTGGGGAGGGTTTCAATTTCCCTTTTTTCTATTTTTGTATTACCCCCTATTTTTTTTTTTTCGGGGAATTTGTCGTTGCACGCAGCATTCCCGGCCCCGTCGAGCGCGTGCACCAATTCGGGGGTTTGAGGCGACAAAAGGGCGGCTCGAGAAAGCGGCCGGAGGAGGGAAAGGGTTTTTCAATAGAGAGGGGAGGATGCCCGGGGGCCGCAGCAAGAGAGAAAGGAGGATTTCCGGAAATACCCCCAGCGCCAAAGGAGGATGGAGCGGCCATAGGGAAAAGAGAGAGCGCGGGAACCCCGCGCAAGTTTTAAAATTTAAGTAAATTTGTAATTTTTAAATTTTATATATTTCGCGCAGAATCTGGGGTTGGAAAAATTTTTAGATACCAAAAGGCCCGGGGGGGGCCAAAATTAACCCCCCAGGGCCAAACCTGAAGGGGGGCACGGAGGGCCCGGCCAGCCTCCCCCTTTGTTTTCCCCGGGGGAGAGGCCGGGGAAAAAAACCCGGAGGAAAAACCTGTCAACCAGCGATCCCTTACCGGGGGTAAGAAAAATTCCCTCAACTAAAGGGGGAGGCGGGGGGGAAACCCTTGGGCCCCCGCCATCGCCCCACCATCGAGGGATCGCCCAAAAAATCGGCGCGAACAAAAAAAGGTTTCCGAACGCGCGAGGGCCCCTTTTCTCCACGGTTTGGTGTGCCGGGAGACTAGAGAGGGGGCCTCCAAACTCCACAAGTGCGACTTTAAGGACTCAATTCCAAACCCCCAGAAAAATGTAAACCGCCCTTTTGATTAGTCGTAGTTTCTGGTTTGGTTTTGGGACCGTTTGGAAATTGGGTCGTATACCGTAATT
The DNA here is from genome assembly GCF_048542155.1 of Nylanderia fulva. Classification (NCBI taxonomy): domain Eukaryota; kingdom Metazoa; phylum Arthropoda; class Insecta; order Hymenoptera; family Formicidae; genus Nylanderia; species Nylanderia fulva. Next base: position 11,828 of record NW_028189530.1, read on the forward strand.
TTCCGTGGTACCTTTCCTCTCAATTTTTTTTCGTTTTGTGGGGTGAGAGAGCGGCCCCTTCTTTTTTTGTTTTTCGGGATATCGTTAAACCCGGGGGGCCCCCGAAATTTTGCCCGGGGAAGAGAGCCCTCTCCGAAAAGTGCCGCCCACAGTCCCATGTCTCGAAAATAATATCGTAAATTCGGGGTTTCCGAAAAATTCAAAATTTACGTTTTTTTTTTGCTCGATTATTAGATTTTTGGGGTTTGCGTGTAGCCGTCTCCGGCCCGGGGAGTTTTTTAACATTTCATTTTTCTTTTACTCGGCGGAAAATCGTGCGAGGGGAATCCCCGAAATTCCGCATCTAGTTGTTATCTTGTTTTTTTGCATTTTCCGTTTTCCCCTGTCTTTGGGGAAAATCGTATTGTGAAACCCCTGTCCCATTTTTCCGGGGGGGGGCCCCCGAAAATAAGTTAGACCATCATAAAAAGTTTACCGATTTTGGTATTTGTTTTTCCCTTTTTATATTTTCGGCGCGAAATTATTTTTAAAAATTTTTACCTTGTAAAGTAATACTAATTTTTAAGTAAATTCCGAAAAAGACCGTTACTCCGAATCTTATATATTAAATTTTTGATTTTCTATCGCTAGTTTATATTTTTACTGTTTGTTTCATAATTTTAGGGTCCAATTGGGATGTATCCGATGTCAAATTGAAAAACCTAAGTGTCAAATTAATATCGTCAAAACCCCTAAAAACCCCGTGTATGTCTCTCTAAAACCCCTCTTCAACCATAGACCCCCCCCCCTATAACCCCCCCGCCCCTGGGAAAGACTTTTTTTGGGAAGGGAAATGAAGTTTTAAATACCCCTTTACAATATTATCGTGGGCGCGTTCACAAGCGCCTGGCCCCCCCAACTTTTTCCGTGTTAATGAACGCCCCCAAAGGGGGCGTAGAATTAACTCTTTTGATACCCCATTTTTTTTTTCCCTTTTTTTTTAGTTAAAATTTTTGAATCTTTTAAAAATTAACCCCTTCCCCGGGCCGAACTTGGCGTTTTTGGGACAGGAAAAGGAAAGTTGCCCCTATTGTAAATTTTTGTTTAACAAAATAAAATAGAAATATTTTTTATTCAATATTTTTTTCTTAAAAGATTTAACATGCTTAAATTTTCCCGTTAAAAACGGGCTTTTTTTTTTCAATTTTTTCTTTTTTCGAAATTTTTTTTTTTTTTCTTTTTGCAAAAACTTTTTACAATATACGGGGACATATAACAGGGTCCCATCTACCTTTTGGGCCCTTAACATATGATTTAAAGAGGCCCCCCGTTTTTTACCCAAACATCTCCCCTTTTTCCCCTTTTCCTTTTTAAAAAAAAAAAAGGAAGCGGGGTTGGGGAAAAATAATATTCAAATGATTTTTTTATATATTTTTTAAACAGGAGACGCGGGGGGATGTCTCCGGCCCTGTTCCCCAAACCCTAAAAGAAACCCTTTAAAAAAAAACCAAAATCTCCTTAAACCTGCACCATCAAATCCCTTTTTGGGGGGGTAGAAAATACTAAAATATAAAAAATTTTGAATTGCAAAGTAAAATAAAAATGAAAAAAACGGGTTTCCCCCCGAGGAATTTGAGCCAAGAAAAAATAAAATCGTTCCAAACCTTCCGGAGATACAAGGGGCAAAAAAGTTTACGTTTTTTTATGAAAAAATTTAAAAAACGTCGTTTTTTTTCTTTTCTTCTTCTTTTCTTGTCCGCGTCCGTGCGGGCATAAGGGTTATAATATAAAAAAATCTTTCTCCCTTTTTTACTCCCCACCCCCCTCAAATTTCCAAACCCCCCCCCCTTTTCCCCCCCACATCCCCCCCCCCACCCCCCAAACCCTACTTTTCCCCCCCCTCTTTTGCCCTAACTCAAAACCCCTTTCGTCCTTTTTTTCAGTCTTTTTGTTCTCTTTTCACCCTCGTTTTTCCCCCTTTCAACCCCTTTTTTTCACCCTCTTTGTCCCTTTCCCCCAAAACTTTACCTCTTTTCCCCTTTTTTTCCCCTTTTCCCGTTCGTCCCCCTTTCGTCCCTTTTTTACCATCTGTTTGCCGTTTTTTCCATCTTTTCGTTTTAAAATTTTAAACCTTTTAACCCGTTCAACCCCCCTTTCACCTTTTTTTTGGTGCCCCTTTCACCCTTCCCCCTTTTGCCCTTTTACAAATTTTTTGTCGTTTTTTAACCTTTTGGGGGCCCCCACACCCCTTTGGTCCCCTTTTAACCCCTTTTTGCGTCCTTTTTAACCAAACTTTTTGCCCTTTTTTACCCCCTTTGGTTTTGGGAAAAAAAAGGGGAAACCCAAAAAAAAAAGGGGGGGGGAAAAAGGGGGGGGCCCCAAAACCCCGGGCCCGGGTTTTAAACCCCTTTTAAAAATTTTTGTTTTAAACCCCTTTCCCGGTTTTTATTTTTTTTTTGGGGTTTTTTAAAAATTATTTTGTTTTTGTTCCCTTTAAAAAATTTGGGTTTTTTTAAAAAAATTTTTTTGAAATTTTAAAATTTTGTTTTTAAAATCTTTTTGTTTTTAAATTTTTAATTTTTTTTAAACCCCTTTAAAATTTTTTAAAAAATCTTTTGTTTTTAAAAAATTTTGTTTTAAATCTTTAAATTTGTTATTTTTAAAAAAAATTTAAATTTGGTCTAAAATTTTTTTTTTAAATTTTTTGTTTTAACAATTTTAATTTGTTTTAAAAAATTTTTTGTTTTTAAAATTTTGGATTTAAAAAAATTTGTTTTTAAATTTTTTTTTTGTTTCTTTTATCCTTTTAATTTTTTTTTAAAAAATATTTAATTTTTTTTAAAATTTTTTTTTAAAAAAAATTTGTTCTAAAATTTTTTTTCCTTTTAAACCCCCTTTTTGTCCCCTTTAAAAATTTTCAAATTTTAAAAAAAATTGGAATTTGATTTTTTTTTTTATTTTAAAATTTTTGTTTTTAAATTTTTGTTTTTTAGTTTTTTTTTACCCCCCCTTTTTTTTTTTTTTTTTCATTCCCTCTCACCCCTTTCCCCTTTTACCCCCCGTTTTCCCTCCGTTTTTTTCACCCTCTTTCATTTTTCCCCCTCCCCCCTTTTTTCGTCCTCTTTTTACTTTCTTTGTTTGTCCCTCTAAACCCCTTTTATTCTTTTCCCCCCCCCCTTTAATTGCAATGGGGTTTTTTAAATAACAAATTTAAATTTTTAAAATCATTAAAAATATTATTTTTGCAGCGCGCCCAGTTTTTTTAAATAAAATTTTATTCAAAATAAAATATTTTTCGGCTCTCAAAATAAAAAAATATAAGTTGCTGGGCTTCTAAGGGGTGGGGGAATAGAGCCCAAAGGGAAAAAAAACGAAAAATTAAATTTAAAAGGAACGTATCTCAATTTGAGATCCCAAAGTTCAAAAAAAAATATTTTATTTTTGAGTTTTTTTAAATTTAGGGCCCTTTGGGTAATAAGGGGGGTATTTTCTAACATTTTACTAAAAAGGGAAATGAAAAAATTAGGATCGAAAGGGTTTTAAAAAGCCTTTTGGTAAGAGAATTCCCCCCCGGAAAAGTGAAAGGGCGCGGGTTCGATTTTCCCGTTCAGAAGGGCTTTTGGACCTAATTTTTTCTCGCTTATTTCCCTTTTGAAGTTTCGAAATTAATTTTTTATGTGGAAAATTGGGATCTCAAAATTTAATCAGTTTCCCTTTAAAATTTTTTTTCCCTTTTTGTTTCCTTGGCTTATTGCCCAAACTTAGAAACAGCATTTTTATTTAAAAATTTTTTATTTTTTTTTTTTTATATTTAAATTTTTAAAATTTTCATAAGTTTTTAAAATTTTTAAATTTTTGGAACCCCGGCATCTTGCATTTTTTTAAACAGATTAAAATTTTTTAATTTTTGCTTTTTATCAATAAATTTTTCTTTTTTTTTTTCTTTTTCGGGGTGACACACAAAACATTCTTTGAGTAAAAATAATTTTAAAATTATTTAATTTTCTTTCTTTAAAAAATTTATAGCTGAATTTATAAAAATTTTAAAATCACTTTGACATAGCTTATACATCTTTTTCCCGGGCAAAATTTTTTAAACGCTTTTTTTATTTTTAAATCTTATTAAAAATAATTTATTTTATAGTAAAAAAAAACTAAAAATTTAAATAGGGAAAATAAAAGGGGGCCTCCCCCGATTTATTAATTAAGAATTTAAACATGTTTCCCCTGTTTACATAAACCTGTAAAATACAAAATTTATAATTTTTTATATTTCCTCCTTAAATTTTGTAATAGGCCCTATTTTTAAACTTCTACATACATTTAAATTAAGAATTTTAAATTTCAATGAGGGAAAAAATGCTGGTTTAAAAAAAAAATCTTCAAGTTTTTTGCTTTTTTCCCCTAAATAAGAAATTTAAAATTTTAAAGAAAAAAAAATGGGTGGTCAAAAAAAAAATCTTTTAAATTTTTTTTTTCATTTACTTACCAATAAATTTTAATATACATCTCGTTCCAAAAATCCAAAAATTTTTTGGGAAAACTGACATCATGTGAAAAATATCAAACCCTTTGAAAACTTTTTAAAAATTCTTTCTGTTTTCGTATTTTTTATGTGAAAATTTTTTTTTTAAATTTTATATAATTTCAAAATATTAATATTGCATTCACATTTTAGTTTTTCCCTAAACATAATTTCTTTTATAAATATAATTTTTTATAAAGATATTTGGGAAAATTTTTGATATTTTTTTAAAATTTTATTTTGTTTCGTTATCAAATTTTTTTTTAATTAAAATTTTTTTATAATAAATTTTTTTTGCAACGCTATCCACGGGGGATTCCGCGACCCACGGGGGTAAGTTAAAAAAATTTAATGAAATTTAAAACTTCGATGGAAAAAACTTTCGAATATTTACTGTTTCACTCATCGATGATTTCTATAGGTATCCAAAAAAAACCTCAGGAATAGAAAATTAAATTTTTTACATTTTTTCCAAAAACTGGGAAAATTTCGAAACAGATGTCAAATAAAGACAAAAACAAGGGGGGTTACAAACCCGGCATCGGGTTTATTTTTTAAAAAAAACGAAAAAAGGGGTTTTTTTTATTAACCATTAAACGATTTAAAAAAAAACTGAGCCCAAAAATTTCCCTTTTTTTCCGCTGTTTTCTGTTCAAACCCTGGAGAGATTTTAGTGAAAATCAAAGGGACAAATTTGAGACTTAAACAGCCTTTAAAATTCAAGTCTGTTTTTTAAGAAGGCAATGAAAAATCACGAAAGGGGGCGAAAAAAATACAGAAAGCCCTTTTTTTAAATTTTTCTGAATTAAAACGGAAAAAAGCGCGAAAAAAGATTGGGAAAAAAGCAAACAGAGGAAAAAATCCGTTCGAAAGAAACTTAAGGGTTGTAATCCGATTTTTAAAACTGACGACGCATAAAGATCTGGAAAGGGGGTTTTTTTTGGGTAAGATTGACGGGCCCCCGAGTTATTTATCGCAAATGTTTTCCCCAATTTAACAAAGCCAAAGGAAAAAAAAGGGCTTTGATGGAGTAAAGCCAAATTTTTTTACAAAATAAGAATCAATTTTGCGACTTTTTACCCAAAAGGGGGGGGGGGGTTTTTGGTTTTCAGGGGGAAAAAAATTTTTTTAATTTAAACGATTTTTAAAAATGGATCAGAAAAAAAATTTGGAAAAAAAAAATTTCCAATCCCGCTTTCCCACGGGTTCGCAGCTTTCAAAATCGATGGTTTTTGACAATCCATAGAAGGGTTTTAATTTCCCGTTTTGTCATGAAAATTTCCCCCAAAATAAAAGCCCCCAAATTTTCAGAAAATGGGGCTTGAAAACTTTTGATTTAAGGGAAAAAAAAATTAAAAGGGAAAAGGGGTCGGGGGAATTAAAAATTTTAAAAAGAATTTTAAAAATAAATCCCCTGATTTCAAATGTGAACTAATTTTGTTTTAAATTTTTTTAAAAAACTTTTCGGGGGTTTAAAAAAGGTTGGGGAAGGCCCTTTTAAAAAGGAAAACGACAGAAAAAAAAGATTTAGGTTTCTTTTGGGGAAAAAACCCATTCTCCTGTTTGGGGACTTTTTTGCAAACCTTTTTCCTCCTTTTTTTTAAAAGGGACAATTTTTTGGTTTTTTTTAAAAAGTCTTTTTTCAGGGGATTTAGGGAAATATTTAGGGGACCATGGGGGATTTTGATTTTGGAGATTTGTTCGAGACGACGAACTTTTGATTAAATGCGAAAAAAGAGGCGATTTAAAAATATCGTGATATATTTTTTTAGAATAAGAAAAAGGTTAGTTAAAAAGGGGGTTTTTTTGACACAATGTTTTTCCGTCTAGAAAAAAACAATTTTTAAGAACGGGTTTTGTTTTTCGACGGGAAAATTGAAAAGAAAATTTGCACTTTTTATGAAACAATTTCCGATTTATAAAATTTTTTTTTGCCCAGTGTTATTTTTGCAAGGGTCCGGAAGTAAATTGGAAGGCCACATTTGAAAATTTCAATCCAGCATCAGTTAAAGCAAACTCGAGAGCCATTGTGGAAATAATCGACTGAGATCTATATTCAAATCTGAACTGCCCCAAATCAATCGGTTCCCGAAAAAAAGGTTGTGAAAATGTACGATCGTCGATGGGCTATCCCTAATATCATTGATGATGTGCAGAATTATGATTGTGAGGAACCCGAAAGTATTTGACGTGGAAATATATGGCCTTTGCAATAACGATGCTGTTTCGTGTTACGCTAATGTATATTACAATGTGCGTTTCATTGCGTACGTATTAGGCAACAAATACTGAAAAATAAAGCATCGAATGCATTTACTGATGCTATCTGCGCGATGGTGAACGTAAATATTGCAACATTCAAGCGGTTAGAAGATCTGTCGGAAAACGTTTCGAAGAACGAACACAACAGATGTTTCGGAATTTTTTACGGCTCTAATGTCGACGTATTCCGACATCAATGATGTATTAAACTCGAATTAAAAGCACGTAACATGTTGCTCGAATTGTCAAATGTAATTACAATGTGTAACTAAGCTGGAAAGCGTAGTTGCTAATATTACCTATACATTCGACATTAAAAAGGAAAAAAGGTGTCACTCTACAAAGTTTGATTAATGTAGAATTTTCTAAATGGGAAACGATAAACGGCAATTGTAACGAATGTAAAGGTACCTGTGTTGAAAAAGGAAAACCGTAATCGAATCACACTTTATCCGTCGTAGTATACAGCTCAATTTATATACTTTGTAAACGGTGCTTCTAAAAAAATTATCAACAATCGGATTACCGCCGTGCCGACGAGTAATATCACGATTAATGAAAAAAAGTACAAGGTAATAAGCGCTATATTTCACGAAGGTGAAGAAATGAATCGTGGTCACTACACGTGTATGTTGATAGCTGACACAAAATCGGAATGGTATTACTCTAATGATATGAAGTGTTCAAGAAAAAATGGCCCAAAGGGAGCACAAGGGGATACATATTGTTTCTTAGAAACAGATTAAATAATGGCGCTGTAGTAAAGGCTGCCGTAAACGCCGAAATGAAACATCGGCTGCTCTGGCGCTTGTATAAAGGCTGCCGTAAGCGCCGAAATAAAACATCGGTGCTCTGCGCTTTAAAAAAAGCTGCTGTAAGCGCTGCGTTAAAACGAGTGCAATAAGTTTCTAATTTGACCTAGGCTTCATGACATTTCAAAAAGTATCATCAGAAAAAAATTATCAGACAAAATAGTATGTCGTGTTAAAATCGGGAGAGACGAAGAAAAATATATGGTTGCGTTCTCACGAGAATGGGCGATGGAGGGGCCCATTCTTTATTTTCAATATTCATACAAGAATATAAATTCATTCTGTTGCAATTGAAATAAATGTGCAAAGTATCGTTAAAAGTTATTACAATTATACAAACATTTACATATATGATTAAATAAAATATATATGTATACTATAATATAATTATATATTTTATATATGTACATATATACCATATATTTCAATTATTTTGAACTGTATTGCATAAATGTTACTTATACAAAGTTATGTGATAAGAATCGAAAAATACATATATTTGTGATACTTGAATTATGTGCCTTTTTTAAAATTTGGAGAAGGGCGAAAAAAAAAAAGGTTTTCGTTTTCACGAGGGGGGGGCGATGGAGGGGGCCCTTTTTATTTTCAATATTCAAAAAAAATAAATTCATTTGTGCAATTGAAATAAAAGTGCAAGGGATCGTTTAAAAATTATTTCAATTATACAAAAAATTTTAAAATTTTGATTAAATAAAATAAAATAAAGATACAAAATAATTAAAA
>NW_028189531.1:0-20129 GCF_048542155.1 Nylanderia fulva
TTTCAAATTTACCCCCTTTTTTAAAAAAACTTCTTCCCCCCTGTTTTGGTTTCGATTGTTTTTGGACAGCATCTTAACATCACCCGCCGCCCTCTCCCCTTAATTTTGGAAAGAATGCAATCTCCTTTCATCAACTCCAAACCCAGGGAGACCTATATACAATTTTTACAACTTTCCGAATATTTTTTAAATCCGAGGTTAACAATGCAAACGGGAAATATCCCACTATTTCACTGGGGCTGCCCTCGCACATCTCGGGTCCTTCAAGGGAAAACCCAATTGTCCGAAACGGGAAATTTCCCCATGTTTTGGGAAATGTTTCAAGAGGGGCACCAAAACGCCCTTTGGGGACCTGCTTCACTTAAATTTTACGGACCAAAATCTAAAAAAAATTTTCCTTATCGTCCCCTTACTTTGCCTGTAAATTTAAAAGCCCCCCGAAGCCCATTTTTTTTAAGGTGTTACCCCCTCTCTGCCCCTTAGGGGGCCCACATTGGGGATAAGGTAAAATTTTGTTCCAAAGGCGTTCCCCAAACCCTCACAAAATCACCCTTTTTGTGCCTTACCCCCCAAACCCTTTAAAAAAATCAACTAAGACCCAGGGGACCATCTGTACACTGGCCGTTTGGGTTTTCCTGTTTGGACTCTGACGACTTTTTATCCTTTTTGGAAACCAAAACCAAATGAAATCCCCTTTGCAACTTTAAACCAAATACGATTTTTTTTTACAAAGGACAGCAAACCCGGATGCGGCCCCGAAGATTTCCCCCCATCTACAGCCCTCACTACACAAAAAAATCACATTGGGCTTTGCCCAAAAGACTAAGAAAAAAAACCATTATGGGGGATACCTCGGTTTTCCCCACGGAACATCCGAAGTTATTTTTTTTCCGGGAAACCCAAAGAAAGGGCCAAAAAACCTTTTTTGGCCAATAAAGTCTTTTTAATCCCCCGGGGATCAGGGCCCCTAAACCACGGGAGAAGTTCCGGGTTTCAAAAAATTTCATCCCTGTAGAAGTAAACCGTACGCCCAAACCCAAAAGGGAACTATAACTTTTTAACCCGAAAAACCCGTCAAAACACTTTTTACTTTCCCCCAAAAAACCAAAAATAAAGAACGTCCCCAAAGATCGGAACGAACGAGAATGCTCTCGGGAAATTTGGGCCAACGTTATTAAATAAAGACCCCTTTTGGTTACTTTTTTAAACCCCAAAAAGCACAAATAAGACAGTTCCCACCTAAACCAACAAACGACCCTTTGGCATCTCTTACCTGGATTTAATTTAACCCCCCGGACCATTGGGTTTTCATTGGAATCTACACCCGCAAGACAAAAAAAAAAATTTAAAGAGACCAAAATCATGTTTCTCCCCCCCCTTAGAACACCGGCCTCCCAAACCCCATTGTCACCGTGATCACCGGCCCCATTCCGTTAAGGGCCCACCTCCGCCCTCGTTTATTCCCCAACCTTTCCCTTTAAACTAAATCACTCAATAAAAATCGAGGAAAAAACCCGTTTCCTTAAAATATGGGAAGTTTTTCTTTGGCTTTGGTTTCAGCCCAGGCCCCGGAGTCTTTTTAATATTTTTTATCTTTGGGTATTGCAAAAAATTGGAAATCGTTTTAACCTCATTCAGGATAGCGTTCCACACCGTTTTATGGTTTTGTAGCCCTAAAACCTGCGGACTTTAGGGACTCCCAAACCCCTCCTTTGGCCCCCCACCCCCCATCCCAAGGCCCTGTAAACAAAGGGAAAAAAAGAATAATTTCCAGAAGACCCCCAAAACTCTCTTGCCATCATCTAAACCCTTACCCCCTTCATTACCAAAAAAACCACCTGTGAAAAGTCCGGGCCCTAAACCCTTTAAAAGGTTATTAATATAATCCCTGAAGAAAGGGAACCAAAAATTCACCGTCCCTCAAACTTAAAACCCACTTGCAAAAACATCTTTTTAATTTTAAACAACCCTAATCAACGTCGGGTTTATTTTTAAAATTGGGGGGGGAGATGTAACGTCCAGACAATTTAAAAACTTCAAATTTTTTAAAAAATTTTATTTTTTAAATTTCTATTAGTTTAAAATCCAACCGGGCATAAAACCGGGTTAAAAACAAATATTTAATCACCATATAATTACTCTCTGGTTAAAAACCCTGTCTTCTCCAAATAAACGACAGAGAAATAATTCCTTTTAATTTAAAAAAATTGAACAAAAAAGGGGCAAATTAAAAAGACTCTCTATTTCTCGACTTTTCTTTTGGGAAAACAAAAACCTTTAAATAATAATAAGCGTCCTATATTATAACTATTCAAAATCAAGAGCCCTTAAAAAAATCGTAAAACGTAATGCTTAGAAACATTGTACCGTCACCCCTTTTTTCGAAAGTATAAAAAAGGAAATCCATATTTGACTATGAATATTTAAAACCCCCTTCATTGATTATTTGTGAAAAAACCTAAAAAAAGGTTAAAGGGCCTATATAATATATAATAATAAAGGGGATTTTTGGGACACACTATATAATTCTCTCGATTTTAAATGACTGCAAAAGACATATGGTATTCTCCGGCAAATTTCAACGACAGTATAAACAAAAAATTTTTCATTTTCCAAATATTAAATATTTATTATTCAATAGTTTTAAATTTTAAATTGTACATTTATATATATTATATGAAATGGCCAAGGGGTAGTTTTTCCGGGAGGGTTTTTTTGGTATAAATGGGCATTTTTGGGAAGAACTTTTGGGTGGTTTTTAAAAGTGCCCTGAAACCATATATGTTTATCGGCATTTTTTTGGGAAATTTTTCCTAAAAACTACCATTCTTTAAATTTTTTTAAAATAAAAACCCCCTTTAAAAATTCCCAATAAATATAAAAATTTTTACTAAATCCTTTAAAAATTTTGTTATTTTAAAAGTTAAGCTTTTTTTAAAATTGGTTTGTAATTATTTTTTAAACAAATTTAGTTACATTACAAATTTAAACTTGATTAATCTTTAAAAAAGTAAATATTGTCCTTTTAATCAAATTTGGGGCTAAAATATTTTTTTAAAACTCCCGTTAGACATTTTTTTTGTCAAAATAAAAAAAATTAAGTAAAAAATTTAATTTTAATTATGTTTTTAAAGAAAAAAATTAAAAGAGGTTTTAAAAATAAGATCAATATTTAAACATTTTGATATTTTTTTTTTAAAAAACTAATTTTCCGTAACTCCCCTTTTTTATTTGTTATTAAAATTTTAAATATAAACCTACCCTTTGCGCCAGATCTTTTAATATTTTTGGGTTTTTTCATACACCCCTGTGATTTAAATAATTTTTAAAGCCTTAACGAACTTCTAAAAACTCATTAAGGCCCGTATTCAAAATCCGTTTTTTAATCTTTAAATTGTTCCAAAAAAGGAACCTTTTAAAACCCAAATAAAAAGATCCCTATGGGGGCCCCCATTTGTTTTTAAATTGAACGGGGGTTTCTTAAGATGACCCCTTAAATTTTAAAAACCGGGGATTTAAATCCCGGGCCAATTTCGATTTTTAAGAAAAAAAATAATACTAAATAAAAAAGGAAAAAATAAAAAAAATTTAAAAAATTGTAATTTTGATTGACTATCGCATCGGTTTTTTTTCCGCGTAGAAAGGGGTTGCCGCGTTAAGCTGTCACTTTTTTGGTTTTTTGGATGTAGTTTTCTGAAGGGAAAGGCCCTAAAATAATCTAAAAAAAACCCTTTTTTAAATTTGTGAGACCCCATTGAAAAAACCACAATGTATTTTTTTTGACAAAAAAATAAAAAAATTATAAAATAACTTAAAAAAAAAAAAAAAAACCAGGGGAAATTGGATAATATCTGTAGTAAGTAGAAAAAATTTTGTAAATTTTTATAAAAATTAAATTATATCTATTTCCCGTAAAAAATTAAAAATACTAACAAAAATTACATTAAATACTAAATAATAACATAACATCTATGTTAAAAATTTTTTCTACTGCCCTATTTTGTCCTGCAACAATGTTTATCCTTCTATCAAATGTAACATTAGTGGAGAAATATAACATTGAGGTTATTTCTTTACTTACTGGAAAATACTTTTTAATTTAATAATTTTTGTATACAAAAAATTTTTTTAAGAAAGTTATAGGGCCCTTGAAAAAATTCCCTAAAAATCTGGGGAAATTTAAAAACCCAAAAAATATATTTAAAAAAACTCGACTTAAGAAATCATTTTAAAATTTTCAAAGGAAATAATAAAGGTGCCCAAAAAGTTTTATATCTTTAAATATTTTTTTTTATATTTTTTTAAATTTCTTCAAAAAATTATACAAATTATTTTTTAGATATTGATGCAATTTTTTTAAGAATTAAAAAAAACAATAAACCCAAATTTTTCCCTGAAATTTCCTAGAAAAAATAATCAAAAATATGTGCGTTTTTGATTCCAGTTTATTAAACTTATTTTTTTCTTTAAAAGAAATATCCGTAAAAAACGAAATACGTACTGAGATTTTAAGCTATTTTTTTTTAAATTTTTTTTTTAAATAAAATTTCTTACGCCTTTAAAATTTTATATTTTTCCTTTTTTTAGATTTCCCAACTAAGTATTTCTAAAATATCCCCCAAAAAAAAATTTTTTAATTTTAAAGGGTGTGTGCTTTTTTTCCAAATGTTTATATAAAACTTTTTTTTTTCAAAAAAAATTAGGCGTAAAAAAATAGCATATAGCTGAGAATTTCCCCTATTTTTTATTTAGAAAATTTTTTCATAAAAATATTAATTATCAATCATTTGCCAAAATTATTTATGCTTTTTTAGATATTAAACTAAGTTTTTCTGAAATATCCCCCAAAAAAAAGTAATCTTTCAAGGGGGTGCTTTTACCCATGTTTAAAAAACTTATTTCTTCAAAAAAGTAAAAATTCGTAAAAAGTATTTCCTAGCTGAGAAATTTAAAACCCCTATCTTTTTTTTAAATTTCTTTTTTAAAAAAAAAAATTTTTAAAATTTAAAATTTTTTTTAAATCAAATTTTTGTCCAAAAAAATTAAAAAATTTCCTTTAAAAGGGGGGGGTTTTTTCCCCTTTTTTGTTTTTTTTTTTTTTTTTTTAAAATTTTTTTTTTTTTTTTTTTTTGTTTTTTTGGTTTTTTTGGGGTTTTGTTGGGGGGGGGGTTTTTTTTTTGGGGGGTTTTTTTTTCCCATTTTTTTTTTTTTTAAATTTTTTTTTCTTTTTAAAAATAAATTGTTTTCAAAATTAATCTGCTAAAAAAGTCAAATCAAGGGTTTTTGTTCCCTTTTATTTTAAGATTTTTCATAAAGAAAAAATTCACATTTAGAATTTTAAATAGTTTCCTTTTTTTAGTTTTAAAAACAATTTTTTTTCCCGAAAATCCCCAGAAAAAAGTAAATAAAAAGGGGGGTTTGTCCCGGGACCGGGTTTTAAAAATTTTATTTTTCAAAAAAGTAAAGGCGTGGGGAAAAGTCATAATTGAAATATTTCCTATCTTTTTTTAAAAAAATTTTTTTTAAAAAAAAATTTTAAAATTTAAAAAATCATTTAAATAATTATATTTCCTTTTTTAGTTTATTCAAAAAAATTTTTCTAAAATTAATTCCTCCCGAAAAAAGAAAATTAAAATAAAGGGGGTTTTGTGTTTTGTTTCCATTTTTAATAATTTATTTTTTTCCATAAAAAAATATGCGTAAAAAAATTTATTTTTAGGAGATATTTATCTTTTTTTTTTTTTTAATTTTTTCTTTCCAAAAAAATTAATTAAAACATTTGGTTTTAAAATTAAAATTTCCTTTATTAGATTTAAACCCAATATTTCTAAAATATCCCCCAGAAAAAAAAAAAAAAAAAGGTTTTCCCGTTTTGATTCATTTTTTTATAAACTTATTTCTTCATAAAATACAGCCAAAAAAATAATAACATTTTTTGGTTTAGTTCTTTTTTTAGATGTTCAACCCAAGAAATTTCTCAACTAATTTCTTTTTAAAATACAAATGAAAAAAACCAATTGGATAATCCCAGGAAATAAAAACCCTAATTAAATATTTAAATTTTTTGTTTTTTTAACGGGAAATGATAACATTTTTTAAAATATAAATATAAAATATTTCCCTATTCCCCATTTTTTTGAAAATTTAATGTTTATTTTAATTTTGGTTAGGCAAATTGTTTTTTTTAAAAAATTAAAATTTTTTGGAAAAAATTTTAAAATTTTTTTAAATAAAGAAAAAAAAAACCCCTTCCCAAAAAAATAATTTTAAAATTCAATTAAATTTTTATTTTCCCCATTTTGAATTTTTAACTTTTTAAATTAATTTTTACAACTTAAAAATTAAAATTTTTTTTAATTTAAAAGGGAAACGTTTAAAATAAATTTTTAAATTAATTTTTTTGAATTTAAAATTTTAAATTTTTTTCTAAGCATTATTCATAAAATATAAATTTCTATACCCTTTTTTGGATAAAATTTTTAAAACAAATTTTTTAAATTTTGTATTTTTTGAAAAAATTTTTTGGAAAATTTTTAAAATTTTAAAAAAAGAAGAAAACACCTTCCTACAAATAATATTTAAAATTTTTCATTTTTCAGTTTTTTTTTTTCTTTTTTGAATTTAAAACTTTTTTTAAAATTAAATTTTTTACAATATTAATTAAATATTTTTTTTACAACAAATTTATAAATTAAAATTTTAAAAATTTTTTTTTAGTTTTTAAAATTTTAAATTTTTTCTATAAACGGGGAAAACCCTTTTTGGGGAACTATATGAATTCTTTTTTTATTTACTTAGTAAAAAAAAATAAATGCTCAATATAAAGGAAGTGACAAAATTAAATGACTCCAAGGAAAAGGTTTTGGGTATAATAATTTAAAATTTTTTTTAAATGAAAAAACAAGATTTTTTTCTTTGTAACAAAAATTTTTAAAGGGATTAATGAATTTATAAAAAAGATGTTTAATGGTGTGAAAAGAAAAACTTTTTTTTTTTTAATTATTATATTTTTAAAATTATTGCTATTATTTAAATCTAGTATGTTGTACTATTTAATCAAATTTTTTTAATTTATTCCGTAGGTATTAAAAATTCTAAAACTTTGGGCAGAAAAACCAATTTTCCCAAAATAAAACTTTAAAAACTTTTTTAAATAACAACAGTTTAATAAACAAGGTAAAAATTTACAATTTAACTATTTGTTTTCCAATTAAACGTTTTTTTAAAATTTTTTTTTTAAAAAAGAACAAAATTTGGGTTTTATTTTAATAAAATGTATTTTTTAATAGTTTAAATATGAAATGTATATTTTGTTAAAATTTGTCATCCAAATTTTTTGATTTTAAATTTACACAGCAAAATTTTAAAAACCCTTTAAAACTATATGTAAATAAAAAAAAATTAATCAAACAATATTTAAAAAATTAGTTTAAAATTCCCTTTTTATTTTATTGAATTTTTTGGGGGGGACTTAAAAAAGGGTATCTTTTATAAAAAATTAAAATTAAAAATTTTTTCAAAAACTTTAATAATTTAAAAAAGCTCTTAAAAAAACATATACATGTAAAAATAGTTTTAAAATTTATTTTAAGTTTTTTAATATTCAAAGGATTTTTTTTTCCTCTTTTGCATTTTGATATAATTATTGATTTTTAAATATATATAATATTAAATATATATAAATTATCTATTACACATTAATATATAAAATAAAAATTTTATATCTTTTCCCCCTTAATTAACATATTAATGAAATTTTCCCTTCCGTATTACCCAAAAATTATACATTTTGATTTCAGACAATTTTTTAGAAGACAGTGAGGTTCAAAAAATGACCCAAATTTTTATGATTTTTTCCAATGTTTTTCAAGATAATAAAATATTTCTATTTTTGAAAGCTTTGATAAAAATGAAAGTCTAAAAACAAAAATGAATTTTTAAATTTCCCTCGAAATGAAAAAAAAGGAAAATTGGGGGATGATAAAAATCTTTTTTGTGTTTTAAATCTCAAGAAAAAGGGACAAAAAAAAAATTTTTTTTGAAATATTGAAAAAATTCAAACAAAATTTGAAACGACACTTAAGACTGTTCATAAAAAGGAGGAAAAAGGTAAAAAATTTATTTTGCTTCCTAAAAGGGTAATATATATTAAAATCTTACCCATCATTTTAAATTTCAAATTTTGGGCCATTTACATATCTTTTTTAAAAAAATTTTTTTAAAAATTATTTTTTTTTTATTTTTAATTTTTTTTTCTTAGGTAATTCAGAAAAAAAGGGCCCATCATAAAACTTTGAAAAGAAAGTATTTTATATATAATCCTAGTTCCCCGTTTAAATACGGAGAATTTGGGAATAGTATCTCGGAGACCTTCAAAAATTTAAACAAACTTGAAATCAAATTTTTTTGTTGCCCAAAAGGTAAGGGCTTTTATACAAAAAAAAATTTAAGACATTCCATTTTCAAAATTGAAAACAAAAAAGTTTTGGCAGACAGGTTTTTTGGTCATTGGGTAAAAAAGTAAAAGGGCACGGTCCCACAAAAACCAGGGGATATGGTTAAAAGAAATTTCCCCCCCAAATTATGAAGATGACAATTTTTTTAGAATAATAAATTGTGAGTTAGTGAAAATTTTCGCGCAAAAAATTTTATTTTAATAAATTTAGGAACAACGCCCCCCTTATATGAAAAAGGGGGGCAAAATTAAGACTTTTAGGTCGTTACTTAATTTCTTTAAAGAAATTTAATTCAAAATCACAAAATTTTGCCCATATATCCCCCCGTGAAATTATGTTTTCCTCATTTAGCGGGCTAAAGATGTATAAAAATTTAATCCTGATACAATAAATTTTAAAACAAAACCGTGGGTTGCAAACAAAAAATTTGGGGTACGCTTTTAAAAAAATTAGGAAACTTTTAATGTACTTAATAAAAAAAAAGTTTATAATGGGGGTTTAAAAAGGGAGAAAATTTCTTAAAAAATTTTTTAGAAAAAATTTATGGAGAAACCAAAAATTTAAAATAGCAGGGGAAACCTGTAACGCAAAATAAAGACAAAATAAATTGAATTACCAATAGGGGGGGGGGGGGGGGGAAAAAAATTTCCAAAAAATTTAATATAATTTTTTAAAAAGAAGAAAAAAACTTTTTAAATAGGGGAGCTTTTTAAAAATCTTAAAAATTAATACAGGGTTTAGAATTTTTAAAAGTTCCGCTTATTTCAAATGCAAGTTTTAAAACCAAGAAGAGCAGGGGGAAATAAAAAAGTTCAAATAAAATTTAAAAAAAAGGGTTTTAAAAGTTAGGAGAACACCCAGTTTCGAAGGAAACCAATTCATTATCAGAGTCTGAAAAAAAGGAAAATATTTTTTTAAAAATTAAATTAAAATAAAAAATTATTGCGTTAAAATATTTTTTTAAAATATCTAAAAATTTATATTTTTTTTTCCTTTTAAATTATTTATATTTTATTAATTTTAATGCATAAAATTTTAATACTTTTATTTTTTTTCCCTAAAAATTTTTTTTTTATGTTTTTTTTTCCCTGTTTTTTGTATTAGGCTTTTAAAAAAATTTCGTTACTTTTTAAATTTAAGGAAAATTTGGTCGTATTTCCCCCCGTATTGGGGGGCATTCAAAAACCTTACAAAGAATTCCCAAATTATTACTGCAACAAGTTTAAAATCCCAAAAATAAAATCAAAAAACCCTTACCTTTTTGGCATTCCTGGATACGAAAAACCCTCGATATAAACCTTTGAAAGCTGCATTCTTAGCGAGACTATTCTTCAAAATGGGAACAAGGGAAAAACCCCTTACTTTTTCGAGGGAAACCAAAATACGAAAAAATATTGCCCCAAAAACATCCCCTTTTAAACTTTTAGAAAACGGGAATTACAGAGTTGGCAAACTTTATTGGGGGCCTGATAAAAGCAACACAAACGCATTCGACAGTCAAATTCCCGAATTTAATTAAAATTTTCCCCCCTTCTCCCACTTTTAAAACTAGCTATTTTTTAAAGAAAGGGAAAAAGACAATGAAGATGGAGAATTGAGCAAAATCTTTTTTTTGAGAATTTAAAAGACCATCTGAACCCTCCCTCATTCTGATGATATTGGGAAAATTTAAAATAATAACCATCCCTCAAAAAAACCTAAGAAAAAACGAAGCCGTAAGCATATATTTTAAATCATTTTTTGCCTTTTATAATAAAATTTTATTTTGTAATTTTCCGGGTTTCTTTATAATAATTAAAAATATATAATAGCTCTCTTTCCCCCCAATTTTAAAAAAAAAAATAAATTAAATTTTTTACAATTATAAATGAAAACCTTTTTTTTAATATTTTTCTTAACCCAATAAATTTAAAAATTTTTTTAATATGCAAAATTTTTCCTAGAGTAAACGTACAAAAGTTCTAGCATATTCTTGAAATCAAATTTTTTAAAATAAAACCATAAAAAAAAATAATCGGGCTATAATAATTTTAAAAAATTAAAAAAATTTTCTAGTCATTGGGGCTTTCAGTCAACTTAAAACTGTACATCCCTGTACTGTACAATAATAAGTGATTGAAAAACTTTAAAAAGGGTTTTTCATTAAAAATAAATTTTTGGGGCCCAAAAAATTTTAATATCATAAGATTTTTATTTTAAAAAGATTTCAAGAATTAGCTAATAATTTCCCCGCTTTTATTTTTGGGTGGGATATTAATTAAACATTTTATATTATTTAAAAATTTTATTTTTTAAATTATACATATTTTCTTTTTATAAAAATTACGGGAGGGAAATTATTCCTAAAAATTTTTTTAAAATAAATTTCTAGCATCCCCCCCATTTGGGCCAAATAAAAGGAAGCGATGGACGCAAAAAAATTCAAAAAATATTAACAAAATTTTTTTCAAGAATAGAAAAAACAAAGCTTCCATCTGGAAGAGATATTGAGAAATTTAAACCCAAAAAATTTATGTCTACAAAAACCACAGTGCCGAGATAAAGACATTGGGTTCATAATATTAAAAAGTGGAAAAAAAAAATTCCCAAAAATTTAAATTTAAATTTTTATAAAATATTATCCTCCCAGAAATATTTTTTAAAATAAAATTTTAAAAAAAATTATTTTTTAAAAATTCTCAAAATAATTTAAATAGAAATAATAAAAATTTCTTTCCCCAAAAAAAATTTAAAAAAAAAATTTTTTCATTTTTTTTTTTATTTTTTAAAAAATTAAAGTGCTTAATAAAATTTTTTGGGAAAAAATTTTTTTACAACATGAAAAAATTAAAATTTTTTTGTAAATTTGGGTTTTTAAATATAAAAAAAGAAAATAAATTTAAATACATTTATAAACAAATTTTTTTAAATTTTGGGGTAAAATTTTAAATCTTTTTTTTTTAGTATGTTAACCAAAAATTTAGTTTTGAAAAAAGATTCCGGTATTTCCCCAATATTAAAGAATTTACCGTATTTTGAAAAGATTTTTTTAAAAAGGGATAAGATTTTCAAAAAGTATTAAAATTTAAAAAAAAAATTTTTATTTGATGAATTTTTATGTATGTTTTAAAATTTCAATGTGTACAAATTTTTTTGTTGTTAAATCTGGGAAAAATATTATAAAATTAAAAAAAAATTCTTTTTCCTTTAAAATGCTATATAAAACTGTACAAAATGATAGACCCGTATTTAAAAAAAATTAAAAAGCATTGTTATGTATAGGTATAACAAAAATTTTAAAAAAAAATTTTTTTAAAAATTTTTTTAAAAAAAAATCCCTATAATTTTACCCCCAAAAAAAAAATACAACCTTTTAGTGTGTTTAAAAAATAAAATTTTTTGAAAAAATTTTTTAATTTAAATTTGGGTTTAAAAATTATTAAATTTTTATTTATTTTTAAATTTTACCTTTTAACAATGCATAAGAAACGATAAAATATATAATCATTACTAATTTACTAAAATTTTGATTTTAATTTCCTTTACAATCTCAAAAAATCTCAAATATGAGATTATTTCATATTTTAAATCTTGGCAGTGACCAAGTAAAAATTTGGTGCCTTGTGCACAGATATTTAATTTTAACGAAAAAATTTAGTTTCGTTGGGATAGCGCGCTGCCTTCCGCAATTGGCTCTTGTTGCCTATCTTACACTTTAAATTTATATTTATATTACAGAGCCGTGTTAAACTCTTAAATTAAATATTTCCTTTTTAAATTCATATTTGATTAATTATGATACATTCCTTTTTTTTCTCTAGCATAATATTAAAAAAAACAGAATGGAATAAATTTTCTTCTCTTTCAGTCCGTTCTCTTTCATGTATTAGTGAGCATTTTAGCATATTATAGACTTCAATGCAAAGAAACAGACTATTAAAATTAAACATAGACAGGTTAAACAATTTCATAATAATAAAAAATATTATTTTCCTTAAATTTATTAAATAATATTAATTTTCCTTAAATAATTACATTGATAGAGATTTGCCCATCATAGATCATTTAAACTAATAATGTAACATTCTCAAATAAATCATAAAGAAACATACAAAAGAAGAGCTTTGTAAAGTACGTCGATAGTGTTTAGAAAGCCAAAAATATTAAAGATCTTATAAGATGGCAGCTTTCAGATCTATACATAACAGCAAAATGGCAGTTATCAGACCGTTGACTTTTTGACAAGACCGAAATGAAATCCATTTGATTCATTAGTTCGATAGATATTTGTCAATCACAAGACAAAGTAATTTTTAAAATTATTAAACAAAATTCAGTTCCCATAAGTTTGTCATTTAAATCCGCTTTTGTTCCGCAGATTAACTAAGACCGATGTGCAGAATTAATGTTTTAAGTCACGTTAAACTAATACTGCAACATGTTTCACAGCAAACATTAAATGAAACAAATAACAGCTATATCAGGTATTGGAATTACGCGTAAACGCTGAAACAATTATACTGTTTTGCTCAATTGGTAGATTTCAGGTCTATACATAACAGCCGAATGGCAGTTTCCGATCCGTTGATTATTCGACAATAGATGACCTAAATTCCTAAGTCTGTTTGATTCATTAATTCGATAGATAGTTGTCAATCTGGAAATAAGTAATTTTCAAATTATTTACACAAAATTCAGTTTCTATGAATTCTTCATTCAACCCGATTTCGTTCCGCAGATTAACTAAAACCGATATGCAGGATTAACGTTTTGGATCACGTGAAACCAATATTGCGACATGTTTCGAAGCAAATATTAAATGAAACATATAACAGCTTTAGCAGATATTGGAATTACGCGTAAACGCTGAAAGAATTATACTGTTTTGCTCAATTGGTAGATTTCAGGTCTATACATAACAGCCGAATGGCAGTTTCCGATCCGTTGATTATTCGAACAATAGATGACCTAAATTCTTAAGTCTGTTTGATTCATTAATTCGATAGATAGTTGTCAATCTGGAAATAAGTAATTTTCAAATTATTTACACAAAATTCAGTTTCTATGAATTCTTCATTTGATTCCGATTCCGTTCCGCAGATTAACTAAAACCGATGTGCAGAATTAATGTTTTGGATCACGTGAAACTAATACTGAGACATGTTTCTAAGCAAACATTAAATGAAACATATAACAGCTTAGGAGGTACTAGAATTACGCGTAAACGCTGAAAGAATTATACTGTTTTGCTCAATTGGTAGATTTCAGGTCTATACATAACAGCCGAATGGCAGTTTCCGATCCGTTGTTATTCGACAATAGATGACCTAAATTCTTAAGTCTGTTTGATTTATTATTTCGATAGATACTTGTCCATCAGGAAAAGATGTAATTTTAAAATTATTTATACAAAATTCAGTTTCCATAAATTCTTCATTCAACCCGACTTCGTTCCGCAGATTAACTAAAACCGATATGCAGGATTAACGTTTTGGATCACGTGAAATCAATATTGCAACATGTTTCGAAGCAAATATTAAATGAAGCATATAACAGCTTTAGTTGATATTGGAATTACGCGTAAACGCTGAAAAAATTATACTGTTATGCTCAATTGGCAGATTTCAGGTCTATACATAACAGCCGAATGGCAGTTTCCGATCGGTTGATTATTCGACAATAGATGACCTAAATTCTTAAGTCTGTTTGATTCATTAATTCGATAGATACTTGTCTATCTGGAAAAAAAGAATTTTCAAATTATTTACACAAAATTCAATTTCTATGAATTCTTCATATGAATCTGATTCCGTTCCTCAGATTAACTAAAACCGATGTGCAGAATTAATGTTTTGGATCACGTGAAACTAATACTGAGACATGTTTTTAAGCAAACATTAAATGAAACATATAACAGCCTAGCAGGTACTAGAATTACGCGTAAATGCTGAAAGAATTATACTGTTTTGCTCAACTGCTAGATTTTAGGTCTATACATAACAGCCGAATAGAAATTTCCGATCCGTTGATTTTTCGACAACAGGTGACCTAAATTATTAAGTCTGTTTGATTCATTATTTCGATAGATACTTGTCCATCAGGAAAAGATGTAATTTTAAAATTATTTATACAAAATTCAGTTTCCATGAATTCTTCATTCAACCCGATTTCGTTCCGCAGATTAATTAAAACCGATATGCAGGATTAACGTTTTGGATCACGTGAAACCAATATTGCGACATGTTTCGAAGCAAATATTAAATGAAACATATAACAGCTTTAGCAGATATTGGAATTACGCGTAAACGCTGAAACAATTATACTGTTTTGCTCAATTGCTAGATTTTAGGTCTATACATAACAGCCGAATGGAAATTTCCGATCCGTTGATTTTTCGACAACAGGTGACCTAAATTATTAAGTCTGTTTGATTCATTATTTCGATAGATACTTGTCCATCAGGAAAAGATGTAATTTTAAAATTATTTATACAAAATTCAGTTTCCATGAATTCTTCCTTCAACCCGATTTCGTTTCGCAGATTAACTAAAACCGATGTGCAGAATTAACGTTTTGGATCACGTGAAACTAATACTGAGACATGTTTCTAAACAAATATTAAATGAAACATATAACAGCTTTAGCAGGTATTGAAATTACGCGTAAACGCTGTAAGAATTATATTGTTTTGCTCAATTGGTAGATTTCAGGTCTATACATAACAGCCGAATAGCAGTTTCCGATCCGTCGATTTTTCGGCAATAGATGACCTAAATTTTTAAGTCTGTTTGATTCACTAGTTCGATAGATATTTGTCCATCACGAGAAAAATAATTTTTAAAATTATTAAACAAAATTCAGTTCCCATAAGTTCGTCGTTTGAATCCAATTTTGTTCCGCAGATTTATGTTTTGGATCATGTTAAACTAATACGGCGACATATTTCTAAGCAAACATTAAATTAAACATGTAATAACAATTTAACCACGTTTTGGAATACGTGTAAATGTTGAAAGTATTATATTATTCTTTTCAATTGGTAGTTTTCAAGTCTACATATGGCAATGGTAGTTTTCAGGTCTATATATGACAGTAGGTTTTTAGTCTATAATATGTGGCTGATATCAAATCATTAATTCTAGGCAAAAGATTTCGAAAATTATTAAATTTTGTTAAATAATACTCTGAGTCTTTTTAGATTGTTTATCTTCTGAGGAGAAACTATTTTATAATATTAATATTAATTTAGTAAATTTTTTATTTTCTTTTTCATAAAAATAAGTTTAATTATGATTTTTCCTAACTGTTTATTCTTGTTTTTAAACATTAGTCTGATGAATATAATGAAAATTATATTTGAAGTATTTTAGAATATATAAGACCTGAAATCTGCCTCAGCATTTAACTTAATTCTGACGAAATGGTGGATTTCAGTACCTACATCTTTTTACATGTAATTTCTATTCCCTCTTAATTAATAATACACTTTAATTATTTATAATATTTCTAATTGACATTATTTTTATGTGAGAGTAAAAAAAAATTTAATAGGATGAGTTAATCACTATTTTTTATTAAGAAAATAAAGAGTCTGAAAGTTGCCTTTTGCTTCAATAAAAATTTAATTAAATGGCAGTATTAAGAACTTATAAGAAAATTACATATATTTTATCAATTTGTTTTTCGTATAATGCAAAATTGATCAAAAACTATTAATAAATATCAAATCAATAACATGCATATGTTAAATAAAGGAAAATTTATCGTTTTAGTTAAAAATAAGATTGACCTGATAACCACCATTCCATACATATTTCAATATATTTTCAAAAATACTAATTTTTGTTGACTAAAAAGCATTCTAAACATTACTTACTACACTGTTATCTATAGAAATCATATGTCTAAGATGCGTCCTGAAAACTACCTTTTGACATACATATATATATATATATATATATATATTAACACACAAAATTCTTATACCTGAAATATTTATATATATATATCGCTTATAAAGAAGTATACTAAGTAATTAAATAATTATGTATGAAAGCCGCTTTACTATGTGAACTCGGCTTTACTCGCAAGGAAACATCCAGAAGATTCTAGAAGGTTCTAGAACAATAGCGTGATGCAATGCATGATGCAACGCTGAAACACGTTGCAACCTGCAAGGCCCATTGCAAGCCGCATAGCGATGAGTTACCAGCCACCTGCAAAATCGATTACCAAGAAGAAGATAAGATAAGTCGGAGCGCATAGCCAACAAAGGCATACAGCTATCGCTACCGAGAATAGGATAAGGAAAGTCGGAGCGACCGGCGATGAGTCACCTAGGAACGCCGCTATCTCTACTAAGAAGCCATCTCTCCGGGACTTAACCGTCGCAATCTCTACCAGGAACAGATTATCTCCGGTACTTCCCCGGCACATCTCTCTTGCCATTGGCTAAGCCGCATCGCCCGATGGGAGGAGCGAGCCCCATTTTTGGGTATATAAACCCGGCTCCCGGCACGGAACGGCAGTGAATCCGTCCTCCATCACTCAGCAGTGAACTCACCATCTATCACTCAAGAGTGATTTCGTCGCAGTGGTTCCAGTCAACAACAATCCAGCACTCAACCAGCAAATACTACGGGGTTCTGAAGACATCGAGACATAACCGCCATTTCGGACCGAGGTACCGAGGCTCCTCAGCTCTTCAACTCAGAGGGAAGAACACAGTAGCGAAGTGTACCATAGCAAGGCACATAAGACATTGTCTAACCTTGTGAGTATTTAAGCCAGTTCACATATCCCTAAATAGTAAAGCGCGACGGACACTCATTATATTTAATCATTATATTTAATTAATTATTTAACCACTGAATTTCGAACTCAATCTTATTTCACATTACGAACTCTGAATTTAATTATTTAACCACTGAATTTCGAACTCAATCTTATTTCACATTACGAACTCTGAATTTCGAACTCAATCTTATTTCACATTACGAACTCTGAATTTGAATACAGACATAAGCCATATATTACTCTGCGTTTCCGATATTATTCCAATCTACGATTTGCATCTGCATACGTCTGCGTTACAATCGTCGATCTATTTAATATTTTATCCAATACTATTCAATATTATTTAACCGATATCGCATACTTATTCAATCTATTATAATAAATATACTTATGTATTTTATTATATCACTGCTTATTTATATATGTATGTAACCCCGTATCCTACTACCTATTAGCGAATTGAATAACGCTAATTCCTCAGTACACATTAGAATTTTATATCCTGTCAGAAGGTAAATTCGCAAATCATCTCAGAGATGCACGTTTAGTAAAGTGAACGTAGCATTAGCCTAATAAGACCAGGACCTGAGAACCCGGAATAACCGGATGTATATCTACCTCTCTATTCTTTTATGCTTTTAATACCTTGCACTTTCCAATAATTGCGAATTACTTTACCACACCGACTGACAGTGATCTTGCATATTGATATTTAAATTTATTTGACAAGTGTACTCCACCTTACCCTATTTGCTACTATTAAAACCATACCCTGTCATAAGGTAAATTCGTTACTACGATTCTGAGATGCACGTTCTGTAAAGTGAACGTCGCATTAACCTTCGGGGACCGGAATCCACGGGCAACCGTACATTTCTTTACCTTTCCCTGCTTACTCTCTCTCTGCTTTACAAACCTAACGAATTACTTTACCAAACCAAATGACAGTGGTCTTAATGATTATTAAAAATAATTAATTCACAATTTACAATTCAATTATTGATGCCTGAAGCTACACGTATTAATACTCTTAATATAGATATTAATACTTATATTCAAACCTCTATTCCTAACTCCTCTATACCCATTAGAGTTATATCCTGTCAGAAGGTAAATTCGCAAATCATCTCAGAGATGCACGTTTAGTAAAGTGAACGTAGCATTAGCCTATTAAGACCAGGACCTGAGAACCCGGAATAACCGGATGTACACCTATCTCTCTATTCTTTCATGCTTTTAATACCCTGCATTTTCCAATAATTGCGAATTACTTTACCATACCAACTGACAGTGATTTTGATATTCATTGACAATTTGTTACTTCAAAGTCTAAGATTTATTTATTCATTAAGAATTACTATTTCAAAGTTTAAGATTTAATTATTAAAGATTGAAACATCAAGTATTAATATTCTCAACGCAGATATTAATACTCCTATTCAAATCCTTCCTTTTATACACATTATTACCAATTCTCATTTAATACAGGTTTATTATAATAATTACTGACATAAGGTTAATTTATTAATAGGTGAAGGGCTTTCTCGCATAAGATTAACCTTTCATCTTTGTTCGCTTTCATTAACGAGTAAATCACGCTACAAACGTGAGTCATATTCAATTATTTCAAATAATAGAACAATCTATCTTTCGATTTATTCATGTGAATTTATTTAACCGTTAGATGGTCTCTCCTTTCCGACGAAGGAATCAGATCGATCGAAACGAGCAGCACCTTCACAGGCTACGCGAACGTAGATCTCGAAGACCTCTAAATCTAAACGTTCAAATTTATCCAACGCGAATAATCATACAACCTCCCTCTTCAGACGCTTATTCGCCAATTAATAATATTCCTCCGTACATTGACTATTCTCACCCTCAATTTCCTGAACAGTCTCATTCAGAATCAAATACTTACTTAATCGATCCAAATCATCAAATTTTAACTGACCCTGATTATTACGTCCATGAGCAAACTCAACAATTAGCTTCTCCGGAATACGA
Organism: Nylanderia fulva; assembly: GCF_048542155.1. Taxonomy (NCBI): domain Eukaryota; kingdom Metazoa; phylum Arthropoda; class Insecta; order Hymenoptera; family Formicidae; genus Nylanderia; species Nylanderia fulva. Next base: position 19,239 of record NW_028189531.1, read on the forward strand.
TCCATTTTTACAACCCAATTCTAATATTTTCGACGAAGCCACCGTGGTACTCGCTCCCGACGACGTCAATAATTTCATCCCAGAAGGAGCACAGAATAATTTTAGTTCCTTTATAAACTATCTTAACCAATCTAACGACTCTGAACAGGAGCTCAATAACATTGTAATACAGTTCCAAACTCATCCTGAACCGAGTCAGGACCAGTAGATTTTGTGTCGACATAAGGATTTATAAATGAATAAACAATTTTTATACTTGTAAAATATCTTTATTTCTTGACCCGACCCGCAGAATTCCTTCTCCATCCGACTTTCTCAATCGAATCTCAAGCTCTCGGCATCCCAGGGTATAGCCGGCCTAGCAGGTTGCCCTAAAAAAGTAGAGAGCAGCTTCTCGAACGTTTACCGAGGTAGACGCAAGAGAAGACCGACTTGTGCATAAAGTGATTTACCGTAAGGTGAATTGCCGGACGTAACAGCAGAATACAATGGAACTAAGAATCGCGCAAATCAACGCACAGAGGTCGGCAACGGCAGCTGCTAATTTGGAGGTTTTCATGAGGGAATCAAACGTTAATGTACTTTGTATACAGGAACCATATGTATACAAGGACAAGGTAAGAGGGTATACGTCTCCAGGAATGAGAAAAATTCAGCCTGTCGTCGGTCACCCATGGGTTGCGATTGTGTATAGGGAAGAGGGCATTGAGGCGTTTCAGTACACGTACGAGGAATCAGAACACGTTCTTTGCGTTCACATAAAAACAGACTCGGAAGAGATGTACTTAATAAGCGTCTACTGCCAATTCTCGCTCCCGATAGACCCGTTTCTGAGAAAAATCGAAAACATTGTTAGGAAAGTTGGGAGTAAAAATATTGTGATAGCAATGG